>NC_056735.1:945115751-945145751 GCF_019279795.1 Protopterus annectens
CGCCATGTCAGACTCAAAGCCTGTCACAAGTGGTGTACCACAGGGCTCAGTCCTGGGCCCACTCTTGTTTGGCATCTACTTTTCCAAGTACAAGCAAACACAGGAGGGTTATGGCTGACAAAGTTTGCAGATGACTGCAAACTGGGCCATAGTAGAAAACACATCTGACACAGATATCCTTCAGAAGGGTCTCACAGAAACGGATAACTGGTGCCAGAGCCATGGCCTAAAGTTAAATGCCAAAAATGCATAGTCATACCCTTCGGGAAAAACAAGGTTACCCCTAGCTACCAAATAGGTGGCAATCCACTGAGCATAGAAGAAGTTATCAGGGACCTGGGGACCCAGGTTGATAGTAGTCTGTCATTCGACACCCATGTAGCTAAAGTAGTTAGGAAGACCTTCTACATTGCCCACCTTATCATGAAGGGATTCTCATCTAGATCAAGGGAGGTCATAGTCTCCCTATACTCATCACTCATCAGACCAATGATTGAGTACAATGCCCCATTCGGAATGTATCTGACCCGACACTTGCAGCAGCTGGAGAGGCCACAAAAGTTCCTCACCAAAAGGATAAAGGGTCTCAAACATCTGTCCTATGCTGCCCGACTGAAAGAACTCCAGCTCTATTCAGTCGCTACCGCTTGCTCAGAGGTGACCTTTGCCTAACATACAAGGCCATGTCAAACCCAGATTTGATGAATATGCTTCACCTCAAAAAGTCTAGATCCGTCAGAGCCACAAGGGCGGGAGACTTAAACCTCGACACGGCTATTAATAGGACGCGCTGGAGGGATAGATTCATCACCCAAAGACTCCCTATGCTGTGGAATAAAATCCCGGTATATGTGAGGCAGAGCACCTCGCTGGCCTTGTTCAAGAGAAATCTTGACCAATGGATGGGAGATTGCAGATATACCCCAGGGATTACCTCAGTGTCACTGCTCAACAGAGGCACAGCAAAATAATGGGTATAGTTCCCCATACTAAAGGGGTGGCGTAAGCCACAAAACTATGGGCTAGGCTTGTAAATGCCCTCGGGCAGATAGCCTAGTATGAACCTATGAACCTATGAACTCTCCACACTGGCAGATGGCCATATAGATAACCCATTCTGTACTACAAGTAATAAGACACCTACCAGAAAAAAAACTTAGAGACATTAACTGATGTAAAGGACTTTGTGCACAAAACCACTTTGCAATAAACACAATTACCACACGTTGCATTCCTTACAACCTTATTATTCAGTGTCTTTTGTTGGGTCACTTTCCTTCTCTTGTACCATGAAAGTTATTCCCCAATATTTCTACCTCTTCAATAGCCAAATTCACTACAATCACCCAAGTACTGATAAAAAAAAATCATCCATCTTCAATAAATGCAAATATTTATACAGTACTTCCCTAATCTTAAAGCTGTTACTGCCATAGGTAGTAATGAATCTAATGTTACCTAAGCCAGTAGCATTTTTACATTATATGACCCAGACTCTAATTAATCATCCCTTCTAACTTGACTAGCCCGAGCAACCACTTGTTTAGCCAAATCAGCACCATAGCCCCTTGTTTTAAATCTGTTCTCCATCTTAACCTTTTCTAATTGAAAATCATTTTCATCACTACAAGTTTACCTAAGTCTCAAAAATTGGGCTTTTGGGACATTCAAGATAGTATGTCTGGCATGACAGCTACAAGCTTATAATAAGACATTCCTAGTGAATGGCTTATGATGTAGAGCGGTAGCCATAGTTCCATCAATCAGCTTAGTAACATTAATCTCAAGAAAATCGATAGTGAACAATTCCAACTACCCAATAAATCAAAGATCAAATTAATTGGCATTTAAATACCCCAGAAAGCAGTTCCACTGATACACACTTCCAGCCCAAATACACCAGCAGTCATCAAGAAATCTCCTCCACATATCAAGTTCCTCTTTAAAAGGATTAGAATTATCATAAATCAGGCCCTGTTCCAAGTAACACATGAATAGATCAGCATTAAGTGGGGCAAATGTGGTATCCATTACTGTTCCTTTGGTTTCTAAGTCACTTTCTTTCCGAGAATAGAATACATTGCTTTCCAGTACCAATGTAGTTAGTCTCAATAGAAATTCAATTCTTTCGGCAGTATATCTGCCCAACCTTTCTATCCAATATCTTATTGCTAAACGGCCACCCTCATGAGGTATACTCAAAAATAGGGATTGTACTCAATGGTACCCAGAAATGTGTCATGAGAAACCTGACCATCATTAATAATATTAAGAACCTCGGTTGAGTCCCTCAGACGTGCCGTTGACCAAACATAATAAAGGCTTTAACTCAAATTCCAAATACATAGACAATGACTCTGTCAGCAAACCCTGACCTGAAACAATCGGTCTACCTGGAGGGTTCACTACTGTTTTTTGTATCTTAGGAAGAAAGTGAAACCTTTGTAGTTTAAGCTCATCCACTAATAACTCGCTCATCAAAAGTTCAGAAATCAAACCACTATTTTTTGCATCCAAAGGAAACCCATCTATGAACTTCTTAAAATGTACATGGGATCTAAAGGTAACCTAAAATACAATCTTCTATCACTAAGTTGTCTTCTAACCTCAGATTCATAACCAAGAGAGTCCCACAACACCACTGCCCAGCCCTTATTAGCTGAAGTGACAACTAAATGAGCAAGCATTACTGCCTAGTTTACTTAAGGCCTCTCTTTCATTTTTATTCATATTGTTACCATAATGCCTAAAGATAACATTTTGATTAGTATACAATTTCTGTAAAACCTGTTCCTCAAAAGTTTTACCTTAGGGTAATATGGTGGATGAAAATCAGACTTTTTCACCTTAAACACATTCTCAGATACAACACTACCTCTCAAACTATAATAATATTTCAGATTCAAATCGCAACAAAACTGTTTAACATCTAAACTTATAGCATATCATGAAACATAAAAAGAAGGAATGAATCCCAAGCCTTTATTCAAAACAGACCTTTCACTCTCAGTGATATTATAAGATGTTAAATTAACAATAAAGTCATTTTCAGAAAAGTCAGCAACAGTTTGATTCACATTTCCAATGCCTTCCTGAATGTTTCTTAGATGTCTCCGACAATGTTTTTTTCCCAGCTCGTCTAAAGGGCCTCCTTTATTCCTAGGACTTTTTTATATGGGAGAATGAATAGGTGAATCAGTTTTTATGCCTTTTCCAAAATCAGGCTCAGTGTCTGTATTTCTGGGATTAGAGAAAATATCTGAAGTACTAGATTCAGTATTACTGGAATTTAACTTTTTTTTTAATATAGAATGTACCTGTATGAGTTTAAACCTGACATCCTTTATCTCCATGTCAGAGAAATGCATAGCATATTTATTCTTTCTCCAGGAAAACATAATATTCCCCTTCAAATCCTCCATGTCTCTATTAAATTCCTTAAGTTTCTGAGCCTTTAAATCCTTTTCATAAACATTCATCTTATTAAGACAGACATATAAATCAGTATAGTCCTTATGTTGTTCGAAACTCTGCAGGGAATCTAACTTACAGTCAAGTTCAGCCTTTAAAGGAGCCAATGATCTCTTATAATAATCAATAAGCAGCTCTAAAAACATCCTAGAGGCAGTGTTATGCATTTTTCCTCCATTTATTAATAAAGAAGTCATCATCTTAACCCATGCCGGGTTCTACATAGACTCACTCTAAGGCCCCTATGGGCTATGTCTGCCTCCATCTATACCTTTAAGAGTCTGACATGCCATATGGCAGATTTAAATTTCTTAGATATTAGCATTAAGTCTTTAAATAAAACTTCCATTTCTGATGTCCAAGTCATCTCTGGGGTTATCGGCTGCAATAGTGAATGTCCAAAACATGAGAAATCATCCTTATCACCAGATAAGGACCCAATAAAGTCACTTAGGTTGTTTTTAGAGGCCACAATACTCCGTTCATAAAGAATTCATGAACGGCTCACAAATACTAGTATTTCCTGATCAGCACTCAGCCAATAGACCACAAAAAACAAAGTCAGGTGCCCAAACCAGCAATTGTGCAATGGAGTAGAAGTACAACCAAAACAAAGAACTCCAGCACTCCAAAGCCAAAAAAAAACAGTTTTAATCCAAAATTCCAATGCAAGCTAAAGTAGAAACAACTTGCAACCTACATAACAAACAGACCAGTTTCACAATAGCGTCATCAGTTCAATTAAGGCATAAATTTCCTTTTTTTTTTCAAAAATGACTTTATTTTTAAGAAGAACAATAAACAAAGAGATATTTACAGTCATAACTATAGTAAAATATATGCAAAGTTCATAACAAAATTATACATTTATATACAGATCGGAAATCATCTAATATTTCTCCAGTAATAGATATACCCTGGGATTCAATAACCTTATATTTCTATGCAGGAACAGTGTAGTTGCTCCTGCATGGAACATGGCCGCTGAGCGATTTAGTAAAGTTGTGTTTTTGACATGCACGAGCCTAAATACACTGTTCATGCACGGAAGCCAGTGCAGAATACTAATTACCTCATTTTCTGGTGAAAACCATGCAAATGAGGTGAATTAGTGATTCAGCAAGCAGGCAGGTATCCATGCAAGAAGTGTTAGTTGCAGAAATGTATTCAGCTACTAACCAAATACATTTCTGCAAATAACAAAAAGGAGGCATGACAGTTCCAAAAAAAAAAAAAAAACATGTATTATAGTCTTTAGGCATGCCAATGGCCAAATATATGGCCATTGTCATGGAAAAGTGCTTCATTTTTATAAAAATCAAAGTAATTTTTTTAGCCGATTTTGGCTGTTTTAAGCATAGGGCAGCTGTGCGCAAATGGGATTGTGCTGAAAATAAAAAAAAATGTGAAAACTCAATTTTAAGGGATATCTGCATTTTGCCATTATAGTCTACAGCATGCAGAATCAAAACAATACCAGGGAACAGTGGTTGTCAAGGGGAAAGGCTCTGTGTTAATGCAGTAATTATGGACTAAGGAAGTGGGATATGCAAATGAGGGGAAATTTACTGAATCACAAAAATCTTCTTAGTGCCAAACTTCACCTAACCGTGTAGGTGCTATAGCATGATTGTGTAACTAGGAGGAGCAACAGACATAAAAAGGGCGTGTGTCAGGTATGTTGTAAGCACATTGGAGCCCTATGGTGTACATATAAGCTTAGCTAAGCAGAGCTAAGCAAAGGGGTGTTTCTGAGGCTGAATTGACTTATTCCATGAAATGAAGAGCATGCTCACAGTCAGGGAGGGCCATTTCTTCATGTTTACATTAGCTCAACATGTATGCGCGGCATGCACTGGGTCTAAAACAAAACAAAAAATACCCGGAAATAACAGGACTGTTTACATTTGGGCACCAGGTCTGCGAGTCGTGCATTGGTGCTTAAAAGGGGAGGAAATGGGAAGGGGAAAAAAAAGAAAAAAAGGAAAATAGCAGAATAAAAGCAGTCGAGAACAAATTACATAGCTAGCAGGTGGAATGCATCATAGTCAGCCAATCATACAGGCAGCATCTGCAGCACAACAGTATAAACTATGGAAACACCTTACGGTCTGTTTTTTCCCACAAACTCTGCACCATTGGTGTACACATGCCGGGAAATTTTAACTGGAAAAATGTTAGGGGCTGCCATTGCTTTGATCCATCAGTATGTACTGGAGGCTGAAGGCAGAGAGGAGGATAATGCCAACAAGAGCCAGAGACCGAGGAGGAGGAGAAGAGGGTGGAGGCCAAGGGTAACTTACCAGGAGCTACATGATCTGGAGATAATAGAGTGCTACAGGGTGGACAGAGACATACTTCAGCAAATCCCCAAGCTGTGCCGGCCTCAACTCAGACCTAGAGCCAACAGAGGAGAACCCATCCCATTGGATACCAAGGTTCATAGGTTCATAGGTTCATACTAGGCTATCTGCCCTAGGGCATTTACAAGCATAGCCAGAGTGTGTTTGGCTTTCGCCACCCTTTGAATTGAGTTTACTGTGCCCTTTATAAGGTTAGTTTACTTACTGTGCTTCTGTCTAGTAGAGACACAGAAGTAATCCCCGGGGTAAACCTACGATCTCCCATCCACTCGTCAAGATTCCTCTTGAAGAGAGTCAGCGAGGGGCTCTGCCTAACATGTACTGGGATTTTATTCCAGAGCGAAGGAAGCCTCTGGGTTATGAATCTGTCCTTCCAGCATGTCCTATTTATTTCTGTTCTGAGGTTTAAGTCCCTCGAGCGTGTAGCTCTAAGGGATTTGGATTTTCTGAGGTGGAGCATGTCCGTTAATTCTGGGTTGGACATAGCTTTATACGTCAGGCATAGATCGCCTCTAAGTAGGCGGTATGCAACTGAGTAGAGCTGGAGTTTCTTTAACCGAGCAGCATATGGCATCTCTTTGAGTCCCTTGATCCTCTTTGTGAGGTACTTTTGGGGTCTTCCTAGTTGCTGCAGGTGTCGGGTAAGGTACATCCCAAATGGGGCATTGTATTCTATTATGGGCCTGATGAGGGATGAATAAAGGAGCACGATGACCTCTTTTGATCTAGATGTGAAACCTTTCATGATAAGGTGAGCTATACAGAAGGGCTTTCTAACCACTTTGGCAATGTGGTTGTCAAAGGAGAGATTACTATCGACTTGGGTCCCCAGGTCCCTAATTACTTCCTCCGTACTTAATGGGTTACCACCTATGTGGTAATTTGTGGGTACTTTGTTTTTGCCAAAGGGTATGACTATACATTTTTTGGCGTTTAGCTTTAGGCCATGGCTCTGGCACCAGTTATCCATCTCTGTGAGACCCTTCTGAAGGATGTCCGTGTCAGCTGGAGAGTCGATTATGGCGCCCAGTTTGCAGTCATCTGTGAACTTGGTCAGCCAAAGTCTCCTGTGTTAGCCTGTACCTCAGAGAAATATATACCGAACAAGAGAGGTCCCAGGACTGAGCCTTGTGGGACACCACTTGTAACTGGTTTCAAGTCTGACATGGCTCCAGCAATTCTGACTCTGTGGGTTCTGTCTTTGAGCCAGTTTGCAACTCATCTAGTGACATAGGGGTTTATATTTAAGCTGGATAGCTTATCTATGATGCCTGAGTGGGGTATTGTGTCGAATGCTTTTGTGAGATCCAGGTAGGCAGTGTGGGCTACCGTCCCTTCATCTATGACCTGGTGACTGTCTCAAAGAAGTCGACCAGGTTCAAGAGGCAAGATCTGCCCTAAACAAAGCCGAATTGGGTAGGATCTAGTGTCTCTAGGTCCCCAATGTCTTTGTTTATGAGTTCCATGATGATCTTCTTCATAGCTTTGCAGACTAGGCTAGTCAGGCTCATGGGGCAATAGTTTCCGGGGTCCATAGAAGCACCACCTTTGTAGAGTGGGACCACTGTTGCTGTATGCCATTCTTTGGGCACATATCCTGTAGTAAGGCTGAGATTGTACAGCAGCTTTACGTGAGGGTTTAGTTCTTCTTGGAGTTCATGTAGGATGCAACCCGGGACACAGTCTGGTCCCTTTGATGCTGTGTTTTTTGCTTTGGAGAGGGCGGCTTTCACCTGAGCATCTGAGATGTTAGGGAGGCAGCACTCTGCTGGGATAGATATTTGCTCTTTTGGGGGAGAGGGGTGAGGTTTGCACTCAATCTGTCTGCCAGGATGTTGGCAATGTCCGTAGGATCCGTGTATTGTTTGTCATTTTGGATCAACTCTGAGCATATCTAGGAGTTGCATCCCAGGTTCATAACATAACTGAAAAAGGCCTTGTGATTATCTTTAGTTTCCTGTGCAATTTTTCTCTCGAAGCTGGCCTTGGAGGATTTTATGAGGGATCTTAGTTTTTTACTAGTACTGATCAGAGATGCCTTCCCTTTTAGGGATTTTGCTCTATCATGTAGTAGCTTCCTCCTTCTGTTGTACAGCTTATTTATGGTTGGGGTCCACCAGACTGGACGTTTGCCTTTGGAAGATTTGGTCTTGGTTTTGTTTGGGATAGCATGATCCATGCATTCCTGGAGGTGTCCATAGAATGCGTTTATATAGGATTCTGCAGTTTGGGCCATAGTTTCTGCTTGCCCGGGGACCTTGAAGGATTCCACCTCAGTTTTGAGAAGTGTGAAGTTCACGTTTGAGAAGTTTTTCACTGTGGTTTTCTGGGCTAGGAGTGGGGTCGGGATGTGGATATCCAGTGAGATTAATTTATGGTCCGATCTTACCAATGAGGGGTATACCTCTGGTATGGAGCATAGAGTCCCCATGTTGGTGATGATTAGGTCAAGTATGTTTTCCCCTCTTATGGGAGTGGTGACTAGTTGTTCCATAGCATTTGAGTTTATACATTCTAGGAACCTTTGGGCTAGGGTGTTGGGGCTTGAGTAATGCTCCCAGTCTATGTTTGGGTAGTTGAAGTCATCCAATATAATGGTGTTTAGAGAGATCTTCATATTCTCCAGTGTTCTCAGGAAAGCCGAGTGGGATTCCTGTTTTTGAGAGGGTGGTCTGTAACATGCTACAAACTGAAAAGCAGTTTTGCCCACTGTTAGTTGCACATTGATGGTCTCCGATGCTTCGTGCAGTGCCACTAACCTGGAGGTGTGGGTATCTTTGATGAATATGGATAATCCCCCTTTTTTTGTGGATCGGTCTGAGTTTTGGGGCCGAAAAGCATGATATGAGGTATAACCTGGTAGTGCTGGTGTGCTCTCTGGAGCCTTGAACCAGGTTTCTGTCACTGCACAGATATCAATGTTTTCCATACTGAGGAGGGCTTCGAGTGCATGCATCTTGAGGTTTAGACGTCTGGCATTTAGCAGCATTACCCTTAGTTTCTTATTCATTGTGTTGTCTGTGGAGGTGGGTTTGTCTTTTGAGCCTTGCCTAAAAAAGGCACTATGGGGGTGGCAAGAGCCTTTGTCAATATCCAAAAGCCCAGGGGTGACAGGTGCAAGCCATCCCTAGCGAAGCAATGTGGTTGTCGAGCATGTCATACTAGGCTGACAGACACTGGATCCCCTTTGAATGACACCAAAATTTTAGCCAGTTGTTAAAATCGATCATTTTGTCTTTATACTGTGGCATCATTCTAGGTGAGGGTAAGATGCTGCTCAAGGTCAGGGTCATACCGGCCTGGGCTACATGATCAGAGAGCTCTTCTATGCCTCTTTTCATGTAGTAGTCAAGGGAGGTACATCTCAGGTCATTCACACCAGCACGGACAATGACTGAGTCATATTTGTACTTGCTTTGGAGTGACCTGAGTGCTCGTGTTATGTGGCGGATCCTAGCGCCCGACAGGCAGCTCACTGTGACCTTCTCTTTGTTGAGCCTGGTGAGCGGGATGTCAGTGTGTCTGACTATAGAATCACCTATTACAAGTGTATCAGGTGTGTTATTTAGCCTTAAGGGCTGTGACTGTTTGGCACACTGACTTTGTGAGCTATGTGTTGCATGTGTTTTGTTTTGGGGTGGTGTTTGTTGGATGTCTGCTTTGGAGGTCTCTGCTGCTTAGGCAGATTTTTATTTAGAGCCTCCGAGTATGTTTTGGTGTGTTTATGTGTTTGGTTTGCTGTTGTGTAAGGACTATGTGAGACTGGATTTGTGATGTGTGAGGTTACCTTCTCCTCCTGACTGGTTGCACCAGTTTTGAGTTGAGAGAGCTCAGCCTTCAGTTTGGCTATATGGTTGCATCTCTCACATATATTTGAACTTGTTGGGAGGAGGAGAGGGTTGTCTGTGTACATGAGACAGTTGTAACATTGCCTCAAGATTCCCAGATTCAGCAGCTGGACTGAAGAGGAAACCATGAAATGACCTTTGGACATGCTAGAATAGTATAGGGAACTCCATTATCACTGAATCAAAAAGGAACAATAGGGGACAAGGTACTCGAAGGGAGTATATGAGGATGCAGTACTTTTAGTTTACTAGTGCTGAGTTGTAAGATTGCTTATATGGGCAAGTGCAGGGCCTTAGATTGAGAATAGGATGTTTAATTTGAGAGATAGAGCAGTTCTAAGAGAAAACGTGAAGAGTAGACTTTGTGGAGTGGGAAAAGTTTAAACTTGAATAAGCGGCGCTGCCCAATGCTGCATTACATGCACAATCACGCAAAGCCATGCCAAAGTGGGTTTTTATGCAGGGAACTTTAAAAAGCTAGAAATGGCCCAAAACGGCCAATTAACTACAAGATTCTTGTGCTGAGGTCACTCCTTCAGGGACAGATAGGCTGCTCAAGGCTCCCCACTCCCACTGGTGAGCAAAGAAACTTCTCTCTATCCAAGTAAGGAAATGGGAAACACAGGAGCTATTCAAAAGTCCAGAATACAGCAAAGCCTTTATAAGCGACTATTCTACATTAGGAAAGGCAAGAAACAAGGATTTTTTTTGTTTTTTTTTTTCTTTTATTCAGAAAAACAGCAGGAGAAGTACAGTAAATTCAAAACACAGGCTAGCGCACTTGAGTGGGCAGCCTCAACAGTTAAATGCAAACAAACAAACTTTAAAAAAGTGCAGGTATTGTAAAAACACAGAAAACAGGCTTAGAACAAATAAATCAGCAGTTTAAACTCACTTTTCGGTGAGGAAGGATGGCCGCACAGGTAGCAACAGAAAAATTATACTTTTATCTTGAAAGCAGTCAATCTTTTCATTTCTCTGCTGCTAGCACCACTCTGCAGGACCATGAGGAGCTGTTGCTGAGTAGGATAGGTGAAAAAAATGTGCCAAAGTGGGATTTATGCAGGGAACTTTAAAGAGCTAAAAATGGCCCAAAATGGCCAATTAACTACAAGATTCTTGTGCTGTGGTCACTCCTTCAGGGACAGATAGGCTGCTCACGGCTCCCCACTCCCACTGGAGAGCAAAGAAACTTCCCCTATCCAAGTAAGGAAATGGGCAACACAGGAACTATTCAAAAGCCAGAGTACAGCAAAGCCTGTATAAGGGACTATTCTAGGTTAGGAAAGGCGGGAAACAAGGATATTTTATTGTTTTTTTTTTCTTTTTTTCAGAAAAACAACAGGAGAAGTACAGTAAATTCAATACACAGGCTAGCGCATTTGAGTGGGCAGCCTCAACAGTTAAATGCAAACAAACTTTAAAAAAGTGCAGGTATTGTAAAAACACAGAAAACAGGCTTAGAACAAATAAATCAGCAGTTTAAACTCACTTTTCGGTGAGGAAGGACGGTCGCACAGGTAGTAACAAAAAAATTATACTTTTATCTTGAAAGCAGTCACTCTTTTCATTTTTCTGCTGCTAGCACCACTCTGCAGGACCACGAGGAGCTGTTGCTGAGTAGGATAAGCAAAAAAAACATGCCCAAGTGAGTTTTTATGCAGGGAACTTTAAAGAGCTAGAAATGGCCCAAAACTGCCAATTAACTACAAGATTCTTGTGCTGAGGTCACTCCTTCAGGGACAGATAGGCTGCTGAAGGCTCCCCACTCCCACTGGTGAGCAAAGAAACTTCCCTCTATCCAAGTAAGGAAATGGGCAACACAGGAACTATTGAAAAGTCCAGAATACAGCAAAGCCTGTATAAGGGACTATTATAGGTTAGGAAAGGCAGGAAACAAAGATTTTTTTGTTTTTTTTTTTCTTTTTTTCAGAAAAACAGCAGAAGTACAGTAAGTTCAATAAACAGGATATCACACTTCAGTGGGCAGCCTCAACAGTTAAATGCAAACAAACAAACTTTAAAAAGTGCAGGAATTGTAAAAACACAGAAAACAGGCTTAGAACAAGTAAATCAGCAGTTTAAACTTGCTTTTTGGCGAGGAAGGACAGTCGCACCGGTAGTAATAGAAAAAGTATATTTTTATCTTGAAAGCAGTCACTCTTTTCATTTCTCTGCTGCTAGCACCACTCTGCAGGACCACGAGGAGCTGTTGCTGAGTAGCCTTAAGAAATCTAGTGACAGGTACTTTCCAAAGACCTACTGGGGACATCATGGGGGTCTCACAGGCATCTACATCCAGGGTACTCCACCAGCTCCTTGTTACAATGCTGCCACATGCCAGTGAGCACATTTACTTCCCCAACACCCATGAGGAGAGGACCAGCAATATGTGTCTCTTCCACGATGTAGCAGAATACCCAGAGGTACTGGGTGCCATAGACTGCACTCACATCCACATTAATCATCACCCAGTGAACAGGGTAGGGTCTATATAAACCTCAAGGAATCCCCCTCCATTGACTGCCAGGTCATGTGTAATGTCCAGGGCATTATCATGAATGTGTGTGCTGGAAGCCCTGGAAGCTATCATGACTCCCACATCTGGCATTCGTCACAGCTGTACCAGGAATTTGCCAGTGGGGGCATCCCATATGACCATCTGGTGGGTGATGCTGGCTATGCACTGGAGTCGTGGATGAAGGCATCCATCAGAAATGCACACACATCCACACAAGAACACCATAATGAGGCTCACGCACAAACCAGGATCATTATAGAGTGTGCGTTTCGGATGCTCACATCACAGTTCTGCTGCCTTGACATATCTGGTGGAGCCTTGCATGTTCATAGTATGTGCCATGCTACAAAATATGACTCTGCGGAAACAGCTGCAGCAGGAACAGCACAGGAAAGTGTCACACAGTTCACCACAATTGCCAAGGTCCTCACAGGCACAGAGGGACTCAGAGGAGGAGGCCCCTGTGCCTACTCCTGTAGGCAGATGGAGGTATGCCCAGTATGCTCAGGTCTTGGCAAAGAGGCAATGCATAGCACACACACTGACACTGTAGGGACCCCAGGGACTGACACCTCTCTCTGACTTGCATACAAATTAAAATGGATGACACACACATCACATTACAAGTAACTTACCATGATTAGGCAGTGTACTGTGTCCATCCAACATAGACAGCCCTCAAGCACCATCCTCACAACTGCTGCAAGGACAAGGTAAGTTACTCTTCTTAACAATAAATGAATGGATTAGTATGTTTTACTAACATATCTATGGTAATGCTGCATGCATGCAAGGGAATGGTTTGGCCTACTGGGATAGCAGCACACAACTGACAGCTATGTGGGACACCAGGAAATGTTTGCCCAAACCTGGCCTCCACACACTATACACTAGTACCCAATATGGCAAATCCCACTGCAGTATATGTGTGGGGACAGCTAACTGGGGTGTCATAAGTCACAGACATGGATGTCAGTGTGGGGGTCTCATACCCACCCCACACACCCACACAGCAAGTCAGCTGTAGAAAACCACAGAGAAATGTCTGGTAAAAGCACACAAATGGTGTCAATGTTGAATTACTCCCCTACAGACTCCCACAGTGAAAGCTCAGCGGGACCAGCATTTGCAATAAGGCTACGAAGAGTAGGAAATCTGCAACTCAGTTGTATGCCATTACAATCTGACCTGTGCTCTTTACTGATATGCCTCTAGTCCCCAAGACAGGGCACAATAGTTTGGTAAATTGAACTAAAATGTAAAGCAAGTATCAGCACAGTCTGTACAAATGTGTACAGTTGACAGGTGTGCCCCCCATATACCCACACAAATGCAGTAACATGTATGTTTGCAGGGAAATAGCAGCACAGCACACATTGGCAGGGCTGTACTAATACACAAGAAAACATTTTGCCTGTCCACAATATGCAGGGGTCAATGAGTTATGTGTATGTGTGGTTAATACTGTTTGGATCTGGCCAGCACATTCTCCTGGCAGTCACCTTGTAATGCCCTAGGTACAGTGCTGTCTTTGACAGGGCCATGTGCAGATAACTGCAGTGCCAACTGTTATGCATGCCAGTGACACCCATTGCTCTGCCACTGACATACCTGAAAGTCACAGTGCTATGTGGAATATACTACACATATAAGGGACATCTTGAAGGATGTGTAGCTGAGGTTCCAAGGCTTTTGTGAATATAAATGCTTTTTGGTACTGTTGCCAGTGGTTATTCTCAATAATCCTTTTTTCTTGTGTTTGCTTTCATATATAATGGATATGCCTGCACAGTAGAATGCACTCTGCACCCACACCCATAACTCCCAACCTCTGACAGCAAGATGTCTAAACAAGAGCAGAAAGAAAAGTGGAACAAAGGCACAATGATGGGCATGAGTTGCAAATATCGTCCTTACATACTGAGAAAGTTGGTAGGTTGAGGGATTTGCAGTAGCTGGAATTGTCTGAAGGTTTTGTAGTCTGAAACAGTAATGTCTGTCATTATTTTGTAATGTCACTCTTCAATTATATGTAACAAACTTCCCATAAAACACCAAGTTTACATAGACAGGGTGAAACCTCCAGCAAAACACTTTGACAACCTGCCAAAACATGTACAGGTGAGAGGTATGCCCACACTAGGAAATGACATCTAATATTAGAAAGATACCACATAAGTAGGAGATCCTCAGTCAGTATGTCACCAGGTTGCTGGACTGTTTACACAGAGCATCATTATTAAACTGGGTGTAGCCACACCACACAAATGGCCTAGTTGTGCAAGAATGTACATAGCTGCCCTCATAATATTGATCTATGCATCATACAACTACTATTCCTCTGGTAAAGCACTGTGATTATCTGAGGATGTCAGGCACCAAGTAATGACACAATACATTGCAGTGTCAGACTACAGATATGTCAGAAAATATCTGCTAAACAAACCCAGTACCTTAAAGAAAGTCCTCTGTACTTCTGAGAAGAATGGCTGTAGCACACAAAAACCTGAACTGGAGTACACCTATCACTGGAATGGAGTACCACTCTAACTATAGAAGAAGGTCACACTGGGCAAGCTCCTAAACTTAGAGAATCACAAGACATGTTGGAACCCACATTGGAATATATGACTGTATTTTATATATATATATATATATATATATATATATATATATATATATATATATATATATATATATATATATATATATGCATACAGACAGCTATGTACACATGTACACCTCAATTGCCCCCCCCCCCACACACACACACCAGACAGGATTACCTTCAGCTAGCTGTAGGTGGCCAATATGTGATATATCTGCATCTGTTGAGTGAGATACACACACACACACACACACACACACACACACACACACACATATATATATATATATAAATATATATATATATATATATATATATATATAGATATATATATATAGGCAACAGATAACATATGTCAAGCATACACACACACACACACACACACAAACACACACACACACATATAGATGTGAGGAAGTGAGAGACAGACAGTGATAGAGAGAAAGAGAGACACAGAGGGGCACAGACAGAGTGTGTCACACACACGGACACCCTGAATGGCATACAGTGATTTCCTGCTGTGGACAGCAGCATATCAGTTGTAAACAGTGGCACATGCCAGCATAAAAAGTGAGCCCCATTGTTTAACAGTTGTGTATGTGAGTGTTTGTTTGTAGATAAAACAGTTTTAGGCCATTCCCACCCATAACACTTGCCAGTGCCCCACTTTATCAGTTCTGATGATGTCATTCCCCTTTTCAGCACTTTTGACCAGTTATTAGCCCAGTAAGCTCTGTAGTGCATGTGATAACTGTGTAACACTATAGTATCAATCACTAAATAGGCAAGGGTTCTAATCTCAATACTGGCAAGTAGGTGTGTGCGTGTGTGTGTGTGTGTGTGTGTGTGTGTGTGTGTGTGTGTGTGTGTGTATGTGTGTGTGTGTTTGAAACATATCCTGTATGGCTGTACCATTTTGAGTTGTGTAACACACTGTACAGCAATATAGTAGAAATAACTAGATAGGTAGGGTTCTAATCTCAATACTAGTAACTGTGTGTAGTGTTTGGGTTGATAATCATATCCTGAGTGGATTATACCATTTTGAGTTGTGTACTACCCTGTACACTTCCCATCACCCTACTTTCCAAAGCCTGCCAATGTCATTCACCTTAGAAGTACCTTGAGACAAGGTGAAGTCATATAACTTCTGTGGCACATCTGATAACTGTATAATACTATAGTAGAAATAACTAGATAGGTAGGGGTTCTAATCTCAATACTGACAACTGTTTGTGTGTGTGTTTGGGTTGAGAATCATATCCTGTGTGGATTATACCATTTTAATGTTTGTACCATTAACGCCTGTTTACCACCTTCTGATGGCATTACTTTATATAGCGTGTTAATGGCATCTGCCTCACATACAGCATGTTAAAGCATTGTACAGGCCATTCCAGTCATCTGTACAGATGTCTACAGAATATATTTGTAGTTTGCAAACAATATGTGGTCTGTGTCCCCTAACAATGGCCATGTACATGATATTGTTGCCAAATAGGTCGCAATTAGAGTACTGACACACATGCCAGCATCAGATATCATACCTGACTGAAACATCATGCTGATACAATGTCTGTTACCCTATCACTTGTCCTGACTTGTGAGAGCAAGACGACACTACTTGCTGTTCCTGGTGGGTTATCTCACCATCCATGAAGGCATTCACAACAGTACATTTTGTAAGAGGTAGTGGGTTATGTCCCATAATCTATGTGGGGCATGTCATGTGTATGTAGCACTATAGTACATTAAAATGGATATGTAGGTTTATGAGTTTGTCCATTGCAAACTGTGTTTGTGTTACTGTATGCACATCCCCTGTGTCAATCTTTACTGCGTGTATGCAAAGGATATACCATTTTGTCTCCCTGTACCACCCTGTGAACTCAGGAATACATACCATAAACCTGTCATACACAGTACAATGCATGCCCTCACTAACTGCATCAGGGTTGAGTGTATGGGAAAGAAATGGCAGGGACAACAGGTGCTGACAAGCGAATATGTTGCAGTCAATATAATGGCTAAGCTGGTGATGGACCTACTGACAGTACTCCAATAACCTGCTCCACATGTATGAGCCTGTGGTACTTTACAACACTGAGGTGACATGTCTGCAGGCTACCTGTCTGTGACAAGGGGTATATATGCCAGGTCACACTGTCTGACAACAGTGTCCATCACACACTGTTGCATGCATACACACTTGGTAAATCTACATATAAGTCTGTACCACGGCTATGAAATGGTAGGTATATTTCCACTCTGCCATACTCCATGTTGGTAATGTCTTCAGGGCCACAACCTAAAAGCACACAGACACCTGGAACACAAACAGAATACAGCATGTCAGACTACATTCAGTCAGTGGTACTAACAGCAATAATACATCATGGCTAATAAGGTACATACACCTTTATCTGTTCCCATAACAAATGCAAGCAGACAGCACCTTAAACAGTATTATGCAGCTACACTGTACTATATTCACCCTGTACTTCAGACCCATATTAGCCTGTCCCTGCATCAATGGTATGGATGACAGGGATGTGGCATAATTATTATCATATGCACAGGGTGCGGTGTGGGTTAGTCACAGGCCAAGGCTGGGCCATATGGTTGACATCCATGTGTGTGTGTGTGTGTGTGTTTGGAAGAGTATTCTATAGATGGGCTGTGCAGAGGTGCTTTTTGTATCTGTTGCCTGGGATACAGATGTGTGTGTGTATGTATGCATGCAGTCAAGCAATGAGGCTACCCTACACAGGGATGTGTTGGATAGCTGTGGACTGTACATGGCAGGGTGTCCAGTTAACCATTTAAAGCCATGGACATGTGAACTGGTCTTGCCAGGGGTCTCACTGGTACCACCAGGGTCAAGGCCAGATGCAGTACTGCTTCTTGATGGTGACTGCTGTCTGCTGGGGTCCATGTTCCTGATGGGACCAGCCAGGACCACATGCCCATGGCCTGCTCTGGTGTGATGTGGAGAGCAACCACCCTTCGGTAGTGCTAGTGTCACTGCCACTACAGGAATGTGAAGGTGCACTGCCCTGTAGACTCTCAGCTGATGTTCGTGCTGACCTACATCCACGTGACTAATGCCCATCCCCCACCACACACTTGAACAGAGATGTGCCATGGTAGATGATTGCCAAGGTCTCACCCCACTGTGTATTCATGACCTCGGTATTTTAGCATGTGGACTCAACAAGGTCATGCATGTCACCACGTAAACCAAAAAGAGTTGCCTCTATCACCCTGAGTATATGTCTGGTGTTGTGTTCACTATGTGACCTTGCCTGCAATCTGGCTATGGACAATGTCTACAGTCATACCTGCTATAGTCACCACACTAGCTTGTTCCATGCCACCACCTATCAACTGTCCATCATCTGTGGTTGCTGGGGACAGGGCATGTGTGGGCATTATGACTGTGTGCGGGGACATTGTGTATGAATTTGAGATGCCAAACAATGGCACAGATTCAGCCCTTGACAACACCACTTGTGCCTGAATATGACTATCATCATTGCCAGAGTCTGCAGAGACACTGATGTCAGATACTGAGTGGGATGGACTGCAATGACAATGACCACCTGTGAGGGAAAGACAACATATGTAAATTAATGCCTGCACTATACTGTTTGCTGCTGCACATGCACACACAAGCACATTCATGCACACACACACGCACACACATACAGGTGAGATGGCAGACAGGCATTACACAGACCTCACAATAGCCAACTGGTGACATTCACAACATGGTCAGACCACTACATACACTCCCCAGATAGGCCCTCAACATCATGCAGTGCAGCTCTTTTCACTTTCGGTTGCAACTTATATACACCTCTGTGAGATGTGAGTAGTGTTAGTAGGTGCTGGGCCTTCAAGTAGCACACACTGCACCCATGTACACATAATTGCTGTTCACCTGTATAGCACAGTGGCAACCCCTAAAGAACATACCTCTCAACTGTGCAGAGTGTTGCTGAATGTCTACATGTGTAGCTCATATCTCTGGTCTGTTCGCCATAAATCCTGTATTTGTCTGACACATTACTGGGATGATATGAGGACTCATGTCACTATTTAATGACATATTTTGAGTCTCACACTTCAAAACCTGCAGTACAGGTATGTTACAAAAGAACCAGTTACACTAACAACCTTCTACGCTTACAGTGGACATTATAAGTGTAGGCATCCCTGTTAACTTGCCAGGTTTGCCTGATATATAACATGAGACCACAGAAGTCATATGATAACATTTCACAACTTAAAGTGACCTATAACCTGTGCAATCCAATTGAAAAACAAACACATCAGTTAGGGGTAACGTAGAAGTTGAAATACGTACAATAGGCTGGTTGCATGACTGTGCACATCCTTAAACTAATACTTTGTTAAAACACCTTTTGATTTCATAACAGCAGTCAGTCTTCTAGGGAAGGTGTGTATCAGCATGGCATATCTCAACTTAGCAATATTTGTACACTCTCCTTTGCAGAAGTCCTCCAACTCTGTCAGATTGCAAGGAGAGCACTTCTGCACAGGCCTCTTCAGGGCACATCACAAATTCTCTATTGGATGTATGTGTGGATTGTGTCTGGGCCCTTCCAAAACGTTGAATGCCTTCTGGTGAAGACATTATTTTATGGATTCTTATGTATGGTATGGGCTAGTGTTGTGTGGAAAGGTGTAAGTCCTCTCCATCCACAGCTTTCTAGCAAACACATAATGAATTTTGGGCCAAAAGGGACTGGTATTTTGAACTCTTCCAAATCCCCTCCACCTTGGCTACAGGCCCACTTCCAGGTAATGAAAAGTAACCCCAAAGCAGGACACGACCATCACCATGCTTCACCATGGGGATGGTGTTCTTTTGGTGATGCACAGTGTTGCTCTTGTGCAAAGAAACCTTTTAGTATCTTGGCCAAAAAGTGGAACCTTGGTCTCATTACATCATAAAACATTTCCACACATGTTATTGGGGAACTTGATGTATTTTTCCTGAGAAATCCACCAGAACTGGATGTTGTTCTGTGTGTGAGAAGGCTTCCATCTTCCAAACCTACCCCATAGGCCAGACATGTGGTGAATATGGGAGATTGTTGTCATATGTAGTACACAACTGGTATTTGCCAGTGTTGCTGAAGGTCTCCTGGTAGTCTCCCTGACCAGTTTTGGTCTTGGCTTTTCCACACATTTGGAGGGATGTCCAGTTTTTTGCAATGTCACTGTTGCCCCATATTATCACCACCATGTGATTACTGTCTTCACTGTGTTCCATGGTATATGCAATGCTGTGGAAATGTGTATGTACCCTTCTCTGGGCTGATATCTTTTTACTGCTTTGTAAGCAGTATGTGAAATATGGCTGTTGCTGTAGCAGGCAACTGAGTAAATTTAGGATGATCCTGTTAGGACAGCAGACCGTTATTTGCTGTTAATCAAAGAGTGTCTGTAATTGATGACAGGTGTGTCCCCAAGAAGATGTAATGCTGTAATAATATCAAAAGCTGCTTCAACACTGTATTAGCTTCAGCCTGTGCACATGTATGCATCTAGCTTCTTGTGCATTTTGTATGTGTCATAATTGTTCCCCAACAGATGTGTTTGTTCTACAATTGGATTGTACAGGTTAAAATTCACATGAAAGGTTGGAAAGGTTCAGAAATGTGTTATTGTGCTCTCATTTTTGTATTTCACAAATACCTGACATTCTAACATTATAACACTAATTTATAAAATATGTCCCTAGTCTTGGGCATTCATCCCCCCATTTTATCAGTCCACATTTCCTGCAGTGACAGGTTGTGAGGTATGCTACAGATATGTGACATCTCCTGCAAGTAGGCCCCTGTGATGACCACTGTGATGCAATGCAGTTAACCCCACCATGTGAACATGCAGATATTGCAAAATAGCTGAGAGTAACAGTTGTGTGCATGGTCACATGCATGACCTTAACATTCCTGGGATACTGGTGAGACACAACAGGAAAATCCCATACTCATAAGCTTCAGGCTGCTGTCCCACATGCAGACCAGAGGGACCTACGTAGTTGTGGGGGAGAGGTATTGTCAGAAGACTCACATTTGGCATTGGTACAAGATGAATGTTGCATGCCTGCACAGGTACAGTGCAACCTATGATAGTACACAATTTGCTGTCCCTCATCATAGATGTGCACTTCTTTGCATTACTAAACCCCACCCACAAATTCAGTTTGAATTGACATATGCATCTAGATACTATATTGAAGACAGTTTGACTTCTACATGCTTAAAGTGATGTGCACTGTGGCCTTACCTGGATGCTCCTCTTCTGTTGCCTGGGTGCCACCCACCTCCACGAGTGGTGTTTCATGTGTTGATTGTTGTGTGGGGGCTGCCCCAAGGTTGGCAAGGAACTCCTCTGTTTCTGTAAGTGGGGCCTGTGTAGCAGGACTGTGACCTGTTGCAGAACGGTCCCTGGTCATGACAGGAGCCCTTTACCAAGCTCAACATATCAGGTCAGTTGGCCGATTCCTGACCTGATCATATGTGCGGCCATGGTGGCCCAAGGTGTTTACTCTGTGGAGAAGTTCATTCCATAGGGTAGTCCGCTTCTGCAGATATTGTCAGCCCCAGCTGAACATCACCACATGGTGCTATAGTATTGCCTCTGTAATGGCTGCATTTTCCTCAGCAGTGTACGCCAGCTGATGCTGCATGACACCTGGAAGACATAAACAGGGAAACACATCACAGGACCTCAGACATTGCCCAGAGTTATTTGCAGAGCCAGCACATCAATATTGCCTATCAGTAGCCACCACTTACAACCACATCATACCCCTGTCATCTATCAGCACAGTATGAACCTGCATTGCACTCCTGGCCTTGATGTGTCATGTTCCCCTCAAATAGGGGCAGTACATTGCATAAATCACCATTCATCATTCATGTTTGTGTAGGGGGATGACAGTGGCTGTCCTCCTTGCAGATGAGATGTCAATGTGCTCAGGCTTTGCTTGTAATGTAATGGAGCTGGAAGCATATGCCTGAGTTCATGTAGGATGCAGACAGGAATGTCCTCAGGTCCCATGGAGACTTGCTTTTGTTGACTTTTATTAGGCAGTATGCACCAGCTCCCTGATGATGAGGGGAGGGGTGCAGGTGCTGTGCATATCCACCTACACTGATGGTGAGCCGGGGGGGTGAGCCCTAAACCTGTCTGCAGCAAGTTGCCTATAGCTATGGTGTGTGTGTCTGTGATGTAATTGACCACCATTAAAGGGTAGGTTGTGTTGTCACCGCTGAGATTGCAGACATATGTGAAGATGGCCTTGTGATTGCCCTTGGTGGATGTGTCCAATTTGTACTCATAGTCAGCCTTACAGTAATTTGTGTGGGACCTTATCTGCTCATTCAGACAAAGGTTGACTCTCTGGCAAGTTGGTGCCTGCGCCTACTCTGACCTGAACAGCCAACATAGTGACTAATTATGTGGTTTGTGTATTGCTGCTGTCCAGCAAAGGAAATTACTCTACTTTGGTGGAGACAGGTTTTACAGGTAAGGTATTGCTGAGTCCATACAGCTATGTTGGTGGTCATATGGCTGTTTGTAGTAGCCAAGGACACAAGTTCATAACATGGTTGGACACCTCTGAAATTTTAACCTGATAATCATTCTTATTCTAGTACTGATGTCTGTGTCAGGGCAATGCAACAACCAGTAGCTGTAGAAATCTAACTCTGTTGGATGCATGTAAACTGAGATTATATACATGTACAACATATACAGCTTATTTACCTGACATTTTGCATCCCATGTCTGTTTTTATGAAGCAGCCAGGTACACCTACTCATACATAGATGTGCACAGGTAATACCTGATATAAATTTCTGTTCTATGTCAGTATGGCACACTGTATTTATACTATTGCTGCTCAGTCATAACTGTAAACCTGTTAGTGCTGGACATCTGGATGATGCCACACATACATGGGGGGTGATGGGCCAGAATTAGTGACACTTTCTTAATATTGCTGTAACACACTTAATTCATTTGATAGCACAGTAGCCTTTGCATTTACAGACATACTCTGGAGGATATCTGACGTGCATATGGTAAGAAGAGATGAGGAAGGCTAGGAGTGTGTTAGTGAGGGTAGGAACTTTTAATGTTGACAGTATGACTGGTATGGGGACAGAGCTAGCTGATATGATGGACAGAAGGAAGACTTGCTATATTGTGTGTGCAAGAGACCAGATGGAAGGGGCGTAAGGCTAGGTGTATCAGTGTCAGGTCCAAATAGTTATATCATGGTATGGATGGGAGGAGAAATGGTGTAGGGGTTATCCTGAATGAACAATATGGCGAGGGTGTTTTTGGAGCTGAAAAGAGTGTCGGATAGAGTGATGTTAATGAAGCTGCACATTGATGGTGTTAATGATGACTGTTGTTAGTGCATATACTCTGCTAGTTTTTTATGCAATGGGTGAAGCAGAAAAATCTTTGATCGAGTTAAATGAAGTGGTGATGACTGTACCCAAGGGTGAGAGAGTGGTGAGTGGAGTAGCTTTCAATGGACATGTTGGTGAAGGGAACAGAGGGGATGCAGAAGTGATGAGTAGGTATGGTGTTAAGCAAAGGAATGCAGAAAGTGAGGTGGTGCTGGTGAAGTTTGCAAAAAGGATGGGCATTGCTGTGGTGAATACATATTTTAACAAGGCAGAGGAGCATAGGGAGACATACAAGAGTAGAGAGAGATGCACACAGGCGGATTATCTCCTGTGCAGGAGAGCCTGTTTGAAGGAGATTGGAGACTGTAAATTGGTGAAATGGGAAAGCGTAGTATGGCAGCATGGAATGTTGGTCTGTGGGATGACACTGTTGATCAAGAGGTGGAGGAGGGGGAGTGTAAGGGCCGCATCCAGCATCATATGGTGGAAATTAAAAAAGGGTGATTGTGAGGTTGGGTTCAGGGAAGAGGTAAGACAAGCAGTGGGTGGCAGTGAAGAGTTACCAAATATCTAGGTAACTACAGCACAGCTAGTAAGGGAGATGACTAGAAATGTGCTTGGTGTGACATCTGGACAGAGGAGAAGGACAAGGGGACCTGGTGTTGGAATGAGGAAGTACAGGGGAGTAAACAGAGAAAGAGGTTGGTGAAGAAGAAGAAGTGAAATTGTCAGAGTGATGAAGAAAGTAAACAGGAGTATAAGGAGATGGGGTGCATGGCAAAGAGAGAGGTGGCAAAGGCTAAGGATGAGGCATATAAAAGGTTGTATGAAAGACTGGACACAAAGGATGGAGAATAGGTCCTGTACCAATTGGCTAGACAGAGGGAATGAGCTAGGAAGGATGTGCAGCAGATAAGGGTAATAAAGGATAATGAGGGAAATGTACTCACAAGCATGGAGAGTGTGTTGCCCAACACACTCTCCTCACTTGTGAGTACATTTCCCTCATGGAAAGATTACTTTGAGGGGCTGTTGATTGAAGAAAATAGGAGAGAGAGTAGGTTGGATGATGTGGGTATGGTGAATCAGGAAGTGCAACAAATTAGCAAGGAGGAAGTAAGGGTAGCTATGAAGAAGACTAAGAATGGAAAGGCTGTTGGTCCAGATGATATACCTGTGTAAGAGTCCTTATATATGAGGACAAAACCTGGATATGCAGTGGGACTATGAACATTTGAGAGTCTGTGTATTTCTGATGATTGCTGACAGACTGTCAGGACTGTGTAGCAGTGTAGTGTGTCAATGTTATTTGGCCTGTGAAGGGAAGGGGGTGGATATATGTGTTATGGCTACTTTTCTATCTGCTGTGCATGCTGCTCCTGTTTCTGGTGGTCTGTTGGCTGTATATGTTTGTAGAGGCAGACTGAGACATGTCCCATACCATGGTAAGGCATCATACTACCCTGCAAATTGGGCCAGTATATGTAGGGGTAGTGTGTGAGTGGAAAACATGTTGAGATGTTTTTTGTTCACACAGTCCTTATACTGTACTGTTCCTTTGGTTTACTGGTATATCACCACAACTATAGTGGAATTGGTTGTGGGTATGCACTTTCACACTGGTGTCTGTTTTTCAGTGCTGTTACATCCCTGTAGTACCTGATATATTTGCCAATACATGTGTAATTCCCCATAGCAGATTTGGGTTTGTTGTGTCATTCTGACTGTAGTTTGAACAGTGCTTGGTGACATGCTTAGCAGCTGAGTGTAGTTACCCTAATGTGATGTTATGTCCAGATATTTCTAGGATGTACTGTTGCCTGGCCCCCATACGTGTTGTATATTTCTGACACATCAGTGGGATGATGTGAGGATTTCAGTCACTAACTAGTGAGAAGTAATTGAGTGTTGGACTTGTGCTATTTCAATCAATATATGTTAGGACAGACATGAGGGTGTTACTGCAGCAACTGTGTCAGCTTATCTACTCCAGTACAGATATGTCACTTTTTTCATGGCTTTCTCCCCCCACTTTGTCAGGCTTGGTCCAGATTCGTTGCACTAAGAGGTTCTGAGCCTGCCTCTCGGCTGTCCGGATTGTTGCAGTATGTCCAGGTTTATTGCTCATATTTCTGGTCTGTTCCACATATTCATTATTTTTATATCCCCCGTAAATCACTTTGATGATCTGGCAACATTCTACATTTATAAGAGCAATATTTAAAATATTTCCCTAGTTTGGGCCCATTGACCCCCCATTTAGACAGCCTTTGGCCAGATTTCTTGCACTAAGAGGTTGAGAGGTATGGTTGTGAGGTATAACTCCACTACATGTTATGAGCATATATATCTATATTTCTATATCTATCTGTCTATATATATATATATATATATATATATATATATACATATATATATATATATACATATATATATATATATATATATATATATATATATATATATATATATATATGTATGTATATATATATATATATATATATATATATATATATATATATATATATATATACATACATATATATGTATATATATATATATATATATATATATATATATATACATACATATATATGTATATATATATATATATATATATATATATATATATATATATATATGTATATATATATATATATATATATATATACATACATATATATGTATATATATATATATATATATATATATATATATATATATATATATATATATATATATATATATATATGTATATATATATAAATATATGTATATACATATATATATATATATATATATATGTATATATATATATATATATATATATATATATATATATGTATATATATATATATATATATATATATATATATATATATGTATATGTATATGTGTATATATATATATATATATATATATATATATATATATATATATATATATATATATATATTATTATATGTATATTTCTATTTATATTATGTATATATCTTTCCATATATCTGTAGCTCCATACATATATGCATATGTATATGTATAAATACAAAACCTGACTAATTCTATGGAATCTTTTCCCTACTGTTGAATGACTCTACTGCATGATATGTTTAAAAAAGAATCCACAATCCATACAACTCAAACAGTGTAGTGGTACATTGCTCTGACTATGGTGTACAAGGCCCTTGGTTTGAGATTTGGCAAGGCTGAATATTTTGTTGTTAGGCAGAACAGTGGCTGATAGAAGCAGAGTGATTAAAGCAGTTTTAAGCAGTTGTAAGTGGGTTTGTGCATGTTTACATTTCACTACATCATGCCAACATATGGTTAAACTATTAGGTGCTTAAACCATGTAGGTTTTGCTTAGCGACATTTACAAGTGCACAAATCCACTTGGCTGAGCTACCTGCTGTTTAGCATTCACGTTTGAGCAATGCTTAAACCTATTTAGCATAGCTTAGAATTGCTAACCATTACTCACAGTTCATTCTTATAAAATGTCATACTAATGATTCATTTAGTAAGTGTATATTATTTCCATTACATGACAGGGCTCTGTGCTTTCATTACAGTAGCAAGAGGTGTAACTATACTGTATGGGACACATGTATACATGGGTGGTTTCATATGTTATATGCACTCACACTTCCATTTTACACCAGCTACACTACCCTAGGTGACAAAAATAACTTACCACATATTTTAATATGAAAATAGTACTTTTAACACTGCTTTCCCATGTAAAATTGGATTGCCTGTTGTAGTACTCGAACCATGTACACCTGCAAGCAAAGTTGGGACTCTGACCATTACACTATCTTGGTTTATCTCCTATTGCATATTAATATTATATTATTATATTAAATAGAGAGTATTGAGGTTTTCGGCGATGTCATTGAGGACTGCTGTTATGACATAATGGCATACATTTCAGTTTCAGACTTGTATCCTTCAGAACATTCATGCTAATGCATAACCTTCTTTCTATCAGCTTTCTATGTGTCCTCTGTGCAGATGGGATAACACTGGTGCTCAGGCTGTGGTTGACTACACTGCAGAATGGGTCTGAGAGCACATGCCTGTGTCCATACAGGATGCAGCCAGGAATGGTATCAGGCCTATGGAGACCTCTATGTGTTGCCTCTGAAAAGGCATTACAGACCTGCTTCCTAATCATGAGGGGAGGGAAGCAGTTGCTGTACATGCACATGTGTACCTATGGGTAAAAGAGGGGTGAAGTTTACACTTCACTTGTCTACAGCCAGTTGCCTACATCTATGGCATATGTGTATGTGGTGTTATTGACCACCACTACAGAGCAGATATGTGTGTTGCCTCTGGAATTGCAGATACATGTCTGGAATGCATAGTGACTGGCCTTGGTGGATGTATCAGGCTTGCACTCAAAGACAGCCTTAGGGTATATCACCTGTGACCTTATTTGCTTGTGTAGAGCAAGGTGACATGGCTGCCAATGATGCACCTGTTCCTTTTTGGTACATCCTGCAATTATTTCCACCTATGATGGTAGTTGTGTATTGCTGCTGTCCACCACAGGCATTCAGCCTACCTTGAAGGTGTTGCAGTTGTCCTGTCAGGTATTGCTGAGGCCATACAACTATGTAGCTGCCCACATAGTATTCTGGTGTAGGCCTAGATACTGCTGCTAGTTCCAACATATGGGACGTCCTTCATGTGGGCCTTGCCCCTTTTCCATGCCTGTGCAGGGGACATAGAGGTATGGGGGCTACAGCTTCACAGACAGTAGATGGGAATACCTCACAGGACAGGACATGTGGCGGCAGCCCAACAACATGGGGACAAAGCTCCAGAACTGGGTACAGATTGTATGTCATTAGTGCTGTTATACACATGGAGGGATGTTAGATTGCCAGGGTTCATCTGGACATACATTTAGTGAGTGACTTGACATCTGACAGTGATATGCCTCTGACATACCTCTCAACTGGCATGTTGTCCACAGAGTAGCCAGAGGTTTGCCTATTATGTTTGGTCTGTTCCTCGAACAATGTCTGTTTTTGTGGGGTCGGTAGGATAATGTGAGGATTGTAGTCACTAACTTTTGACATCCATTGGTGTTCCAGACATCATATCCTTCAGGGATGTTATGTTACAACAACATGTGCAACACCAGCTACTGTTTCAGTATGTAACACCATTGTGTGTGATATGTCCCTCTTTCTGGCCCCCTGGCCCCCAAGTACATCATGAGCTGTCCAGATGTCCTGCACTATGAGGTGCAGAGGTATAGTATATCATTAATTACAGACTGCACTCTAGTTATAATCCCAGTGACCTAGCAGACTCCTGTCCATGGTATGCAGCAGTGGCTAGGATTATGGTTCCACACCCTGGAAATTCTGTGGAAATCTGTACATATGACCATTATGTATGCCTGGCTATTGTGAACAGACTGTCAAAATTGTGTAGCAGGGTTGTGTGTAGATGTTTGTTGGGCTGGGTAGAGAGAATAGCAGTTGTGATTGCCATATATCCTTTACCTATGTGACTGGGCATGCTGCTATGGCTGCTGGTGGTCTATCAGGTCTGTATGCTTGTAGGGGCAGACTGTGAAATGTCCTCTAACACCTCAGGATTCCCAGTACACTGTGATTTTTGCCAATAAATGTCAGTATAGTGTCTAACTGACAATCAGGATATATTTGTTCAGGCAGTCGTTCTACTCTAGCGTTTATTTTGGGTGCTGGTATGCTGCTGTGACTGTGGTGCAAATGTTTTTGGGTGGACATTTTTGCACCACTATTTGCTTTTCACTACAGTTCCATCCCGGTAGTGCATCCTATATTTGAATATGTATGGGTAATTGCCCAGAGCAGATGTGGGAGAGTGTTGTGTTGGTCTTCCTGTGCTTCATAAGGTGCTGGGTGACATGTTTGGAAGCTATCAGGTTATTTACATTCTGCTACATGACTGCGGTCATAACTCTGCACTGCCCAGAGGCCTAGACACTTTCCAGATGTGTGGCTAATATGTTTTGTCTGTTCCCCAGACAGCTGTTGTCCTTGGATAATCAGTAGATACTCTGGGGAATGCAGTCAGTAAATGCTAACATCCATTGGTGTTACTGACTTCATATCCCAAAGAAAAGATATGTGACAACAAACCCAGTAACACAAGCAACTGTCTAAATTTATAACAACAATATCTCCAACATACTCTTGTATTTGGGCCTCTCTTCCCCATTTATGTCAGGCTTTGTCCAGATGTCATGCACTAAGAGGTTCAGAGGTATGTAGTATCATTATTTATTGCCTTAATTCCTGCTGCCATCCCAGTGATGTCATAGATCCCCAGACATGTAACAAGGAAGTGGCCATAGATATGAGTCCTGTGCCTATTCCTATATATTCTGTGGGAAACTGTACATTTGAGAAGTCTGTGTATATCTGGCCATTGTTAACAGACTGTCAGGACTGTGTAGTAGTAGTGTAGTGTTCACATGTTATTTGAGCTTTGTAGGCAGTGGGTTACATGTGAGTATCATGGCCCATTCTATCTGACTGCTCATGCTGCTCCAATTTCTGGTTCCCTATCTCCTGTATATGTTTGCACAGGCTGACTGTGACATGTCCTGTAGCACCTCAAGATTTCCACTACACTGTGACTTGGGGTAGTATATTTAGGGGTAATGTGTGAGTGGCAAACAGGATATAGTTGCTCACACAGTCATATTATTGTAGTGTTC